>NW_020527872.1:0-1158 GCF_003368295.1 Carassius auratus
TATATATATATGTTCTGTGAATGTGATTTTAAAAAGTCTAGATGATTCGGATTAACCCTTTAACTGCCATACTCCTTTAAAACCTCACTGCCAAGGGATATTGGTGAATGCATGTGCCCGCTGGGCACAGTTTACCTGATGCACCGGGGGTGGCGATGGCATTGGTGGCTTGAGCCCGCATCGCTGCTTGCAGCTATATTTAGGGCTCAAGCCCGAAGGGGCGAAGAGCCCTATTGTTCTTCTAAGGATTATTCTTCTTATTATTATTTTTTTTTATTTTTTATTAACCTTCCGGGGGTTTTTAGGGGCTTAACATGCTCAAAACTCTTGAAAATTGGCACACACATTGGAATCTGCGGGCCATCAGGACGCCGCAGAGGTGGGACCCGGGCGTGCACAGGGACTCTACAGCGCCCTCTGGAACACTTCAGAAATCTTGAACATAGCTCACACAGACTTGCATGTATTTATATGAAACTCGTACACTTATAGATCTCATTGAGCCGAACAACTTTCACACTTTATGTCATAGGCTCGCCCAACAGGAAGTCAGCTATTCAGGGCTGTTTAAAAAAAGCATGCTCTGGAATTTGAAATACTCCTCTGAGGTTTTCAACCCGTTCGCCACGAAACTCGGTGAACATGATCTCAAGACATTGGGGATGAAAAATTGCGAGGGGATTTTTGATATCTCGAACGGTTTGCCCGTAGCGAGGCGTGGAAATATGGCGAGAAATGAGAAACAGAAAATGTCTAATAACATCTTCACATACATTTCCTGAATTTGAATCAAACTTCATTGGTTTGTTCGTTGTATGATATACCGATCATATATGTGACTATTAAGAGTCAACGTTATATCGCCACCAACTGGCAGCAGGGAAGTGAGTCATTTTCAAATGCTTTGAATTTCAGCATCTTATTTCTACTCCGATTTACTTAAAACTTCATCAGAATAATGACAAAACACGGCCGGATGTTAAATCTGTTGGTGGGGATATTGAGTATCTAATAATGGCGTTGCCATGGCAACCGTGTCAACTTGAATGTTCTGTTATGATGAGTTTGAGGCAGACAACACCTCAGATTTACATGAAACTCAAAACACATAATCAGTATTAGTGAATAGCTAGACAATGGCAAAAGCTTTAAAAGGGC
>NW_020527873.1:0-14232 GCF_003368295.1 Carassius auratus
TGTTTGTTTCAGTACAGAACACCTATCACACATGTGAAGTTTGGGGAAGATCGGACATTGCTTGCCTTTTTTACAGCAACTTTCTTTTTCACTACATTATTAGCATGCTTTAGCACTAAGCTAAGTGTTGCTAGCATGTATTAGTATGTATCTAGTATGTTGCCAGCCTATTTAACACTTGTTTACACTTTTTAATATGTTCCTAGGAGTCTGTAACAGTGTTAACCATGTCACTTCCTGTACCAGCAGGTGGCACCAGAGATGGGGACTCGAGTTTGAGACTCGGACTCGAGTGCGACTTAAGTCGCACAAACAGTGACTTCAGACTCGACTTGAGACTCGTCCTCGAAAGACTTCAGACTCGACTCGGACTCGAGCTCCGGGACTCGTGAACAATGTTAATTTTTAGTAAACGTCAGATGAGCTCGCTGTTAGAGTTGTGACGTTCGCGAACGAACCGATTCTTTTGAACGGCTCATAAACATGAACGATGGGAGCCGAGTCACGGCTGGAGGGGAGCCGTTCTTTCTGTCGCTCTTTTTTCCTATGCGTGTTTCAGAGCGCGTGTTTCACACAGATGCACACAAATGAGCTCCTCCGCGAGACAGAACAGTTATAGGGGGAGGGGCGCACCCAGCGCAGGCCAACCCTTTATAGCGTGATGATATTAGTTATTAGTTGTGCACGCATCCTTCACGTGAGTACTCCAGTGGAAAAAAACCTGCGTGCCTCTGTCATTGGGTAGGAGCGGAGCCATGACGTTTTGCACAGATATTCATTGCAGCCCACTTTGTTATTGTTCATTGACTTGAAGGGGCTGATGTCCTATTTGCAAAGTTTACAGTAGTAATAGTATGTAGACATTTCCATTTTATTTATTCTAATTTTATCTACTTTAAATATTTTTGGTTCTCTATCAAAATGTTCTTGTGTGATAACAATGTTCTTGTGTGGAAGTGTTTGTAGTAAAAGCTGTTTTGCACAGAAATTCATTGCAGCCGGCTTTGTTTTTGATGTTTATTTGTGAGTAGGTATTGTATGAATAACATAAGTCAGCGTAGCTTTGTTCATTCTTAAGCCAGACAAGAGGTGTGCAGCTATACAGCCAGGACAGACAGAAGGCCATTACTGAATCCATAAATGCAAAATACAGATATTAACTTAAAAGTAAAGCATTCTTGGTGTTTTTGTCATGTTGCAATAGCCTGTTTACACTGATTATATACCAAAATCAAAGTTGATATTGTATGCTAATAGATAGAGTTGTCATAATAACATATTACATGCTTTGAATTCCTTATATATAGCTATGCAGTGTTCTAAGCAGCTTGGATGGGTCGCTGTACGTGATGCAACATTTATTATAACCAGAGACTTAATATAATAAAGAGACTTGAGACTTGACTTGGACTCTAGCTCAGAGACTTGAGACTTGACTTGGACTCTAGCTCAGAGACTTGAGACTTGACTTGGACTCTAGCTCAGAGACTTGTGAGCATCTCTGGGTGGCACTATGACTATAACTGAAATTTTTCATGGGTATTTGTTCAGGACAGAACACCTATCACACGTATGAAGTTTGGGGAAGATCGGACATTGCTTGCCTTAGTTACAGCAAATTCCTTTTTCACTGCCTTAGTAGAATGCTTCAACACTTAGCTAAGTGTTGCTAGCATGATTTATTATGTTTCTAGCATGTTGCCAGCCTATTTAACACTTTTTGACACTTTTTAATTTGTTCCTAGGAGTCCATAACATTGTTAACCTTGTCACTTCCTGTTACCAGCAGGTAATGTAGTGTATTTTCGTCTTCCATGGATCTGAGGAATCACACTATCTCAGGGTTTTGTTTCCATAAGAAAGATTTTATTTTCAAGAGAAAATAAAACCGAGAAAGCTCTGCAGAACAGTCTGACGAGTCTGTTTCGGTTCTCTATTTTATACATTGCTTCTGAAGGCGTGCCCATGTTCAATACATTTCATACATATGGTTCTGTTTATAAACTCTTTTACCTTTTATGGCTGTGTCTCCAGCTTGCTTTTAGGATGTACAATTTATTTGAAGTGAAACGAGGAGGCCTAATCATATATTTTGTCTTATGTCAAAACAGGACATCCAACTTTACTATATGCTGTATTTTGGTAATGTCTGCACCAAGGAGGTCTCATCATATATTTTGTCTAATGTCCAAATAGAGTGTGCAGCTGCACCATATACTATACCCCTGCACTCTCTGCACATTCCATTCTCACGCAGGCTTCTACATACAGTCAAATGCATGATTATAACAGTAGAATAACTTGATACATAAATGGCTAGATTCACATTGATTATGCCTGATTAGTTTACATATTGACCAGTAAAAATCTTCCACAGTGGCGCTATTACTATTACTGAATTTGGTCATGGGTGTTTGTTCAGAGCACAACACCTCTCACACGTGTGCAGTTTGGGGAAGATCGGACATTGCTTGCCTTAGTTACAGCAACTTTCTTTTTCACTGCCTTAGTAGATTGCTTTAACACTTAGCTAAGTGTTGCTAGCATCTTTCATTATGTTTCTAGCATGTTGCCAGCCTATTTAACACTTTTTGACACTTTAATTTGTTCTTAGAAGTCCATAACAGTGTTAACCTTGTCACTTCCTGTTACCAGCAGGTGGCGCTATGACTATAACTGAATTTGGTCATGAGTGTTTGTTCAGAACAAAACACCTATCACACGTGTGAAGTTTGGGGAATATCAGACATTGCTTGCCTGAGTTACAGCAACTTCCTTTTTCACTACATTATTAGCATACTTTAGCACTTAACTAAGTGTTGCTAGCATGTATTAGTATGTATCTAGTATGTTGCCAGCCTATTTAACACATGTTTACACTTTTTAATATGTTACTAGGAATCTGTAATAGTGTTAACCATGTCACTTCCTGTTACCAGCAGGTGGCGCTATGACTATGACTGAATTTAGTCATGGTTGTTTGTTCAGGACAGAACACCTATCACACGTGTGAAGTTTGGGGAAGATCGGACATTGCTTGCCTTTTTTACAACAACTTTCTTTTTCACTACATTATTAGCATGCTTTAGCACTAAGCTAAGTGTTGCTAGCATGTGTTAGTATGTATCTAGTATGTTGCCAGCCTATTTAACACTTGTTTACACTTTTTAATATGTTCCTAAGAGTCCATAACAGTGTTAACCTTGTCACTTCCTGTTACCAGGAGGTGGCGCTATGTCTATAACTGAATTTGGTCATGGGTGTTTGTTCAGGACAGAACACCTATCACATGTGTGAAGTTTGGGGAAGATCAGACATTGCATGCCTGAGTTACAGCAACTTCCTGTTTCACGGCGAAACATCAAACTTTGTCAGGCCGCCAGGGACACACCCCTTGACGAAAACTCAAAACCTTCGCAATTTAACATCACAAAGGTCTTATGATGACCCTCACCAAATTTTAAGATAATCCAATTAAAACTGTAGGAGGAGTTCGTCAAAGTAGGAGGCATGGAAATGGAAAAAACTGCACAAAAATCATACAGGAAATTCAAAATAACTTACTTCCTGTTGGGTTTTGGATTTTGTACCAAGATACTATTTGTAGGTAATGGTGTGTTACATGTGTGTACAGATTTTCATGAATATACGTGAAACACAGCTCGAGGCGCACTCCGTTGAAATTTAACAGGTGGCGCTATCGAGCCATTTTGCCACACCCACTTCTGAAACCTATATCAGATGTAAATTTTCGCCAGTCCTGATGCGTGTGCAAAGTTTCGTGAGTTTTGGAGCATGTTTAGGCCCTCAAAAATGCAACTCATGACGGAGAAGAAGAAGAAGAAGAAGAAGAAACGGAGCAATTCCTCGCACTGCAGTGCTCGGGCCCTAATAATAATAATAATAAACAAAGCAGATACAAGAGGGTTCTCGCACCTCGGTGCTCGGGCCCTAAAAATAATAATAATAAACAAAGCAGATACAAGAGGGTCCTCGAACCTCGGTGCTCGGGCCCTAATTGCACTGCAGTTCTCGGGCCCTAATAAAAAAAAAAATAACAGGAGAGTTTCAAAGTGGCTTAAGCTATGTGTAAACTTTTTTCCCTATATCACATGCTAAACTAATCTTTAATTGCTGCTTTCTGCTGTGAAAATTTTGTTAGTGATGAAAATAACATCATTGTCAGTTATTTTATCTAAACAGATCGATTAACTTCAAGATTTAAAAATATAGCTGCAAGCAGCGATGGCGGGCTCAAGCCACCAATGCCATCGCCACCCCGGTGGCATCAGGTAAAGTGTGCCCAGCCGACTTCCTGTTGGTTGTAGCTGATGACTGTGAATTAGAAAGTTGTCCATCTTGATAAGAACAATTTTTGTACTGAGTTTGGTGTCTGTAGCTAAAACTAACCCCCCCACTTTTGACAAAAGGTGGCGCTATAGAGTGCCTCTTCCACGCCCTCTTATGAAATTGTGCCAGTGTCTAGCTGTCACTAATACTGATATGTGTTCTGAGTTTGATGAAATTCTAAGTATGTTATATGACTCAAAATCACCTGAGAAGTATTCCAGTTTGACATGTTGCCACAGCAACAATATTTTTAGATATCAATATCCCCCTTGCAGATTTATATCGGCTGTGTTTTAACATTATTCTGATGAAGTTTGAAGCAAATCGAGTAAAAATAAGATGCTGAATTCAAAGCATTTTGAAAATGACACACTTCCTGCTGCCAGTTGGTGGCGCTATAACTTTGACTCCTAATAGTCACATATATGCGATCGACATCATACAATGAATAATCTGATGAAGTTTGATTAAAATTAGGAAATGTATGTGGATGGTATTAGACACTTCCTGTTTCTCATTTCTCGCCATAATTTCAAAGCCTCGCCACGAGCAAACCGTTCGAGATATCAAAAATCCCCTGGCAATTTTTCATCCCCAATGTCTTGAGATCATGTTGACCGAGTTTGGCGGCAATCGAGTAAAAAACCTATGACAAGTATTTCAAATTCCAGAGCATGCGCCTTTTCAACATTAACTCTAAATAGCTGACTTCCTGTTGGGTGGAGCCTATGATATTCAATACGAAAGTTGTTCGGCACAATGAGATCTATATGTGTACTGAGTTTCATATGAATATTGGCAAGTATGTGTGAGCTATACATCAACATTTCTGACTGTGTTCCAGGGGGCGCCGTAGAGCCCCTGTGCCACGCCCGGGTCCCAGCTTCTGCAGGCTCCTAAAGGCCACAGATTCCAAAGTGTGTGCAAATTTTCAAGAGTTTTTGAGTATGTTAAGGACCCCAAAAGCCCCCACAACTTTGACGAAAATATGACTACTAAACCCAAAATAGCCAACTTCCTGTTGGGCGGAGCCTATGACATGCAGTACGAAAGTTGTTTGGTTTGATGAGATCTACATGTGTACCGAGTTTCGTGTGTCTACGTGCAAGAATGTATGATATATGGCCCTCAGTATTCCAGGGGGCGCTGTAGAGCCCCTGTGCCACGCCCGTGTATCAGTCTCTGCCCGGCCCTAATGGCCGCAGGTTCCAATGTGTGTGCCAATTTTCAAGACTTTTTAAGCATGTTAAGGACCCCAAAAGCCCCCGAAACCTTGGAAAAAAATTAGAAGAATAAATAATAAATATAGCTGCAAGCAGCGATGGCGGGCTCAAGCCACCAATGCCATCACCACCCCGGTGGCATCAGGTAAACTGTGCCCAGCGGGCACATGCATTCACAATATCCCTCTGGCAGTGAGGTTTTTAAAGGATAGAGGGGAGCGTAGAGGGGAGCGTGCATTTGCAGTGGCTGGGCCACGACTCTGGAATACCCTGCCTTTAGAGATCAGACTGGCCCCTTCCTTGTCTATTTTTAAATCTTTGCTAAAAACTTTTTATTTCCTTAGTGTACTGACTACTGTGTTATGCTACATTTTGAAATGGGTGGTTTTAAATTTTTTGTCTGGTCTATTTTTATGTATGTGTAATATTCTTGCTCTTATGTTAAAGCACTTTGGTCAGCCAGGAGGCTGTTGTAAATGCGCTATACAAATAAATTGAACTTGAACTAGAACTTGAACTTGATATGGCAGTTAAAGGGTTAATCCGAATCATCTAGACTTTAAAATCACATTCACAGAACAATATATATATATATATATATATAACTTTAGTAACACTTTACAATAAGATTTCATTTATAAACATTATGTTAACATGAACAATATTTATATAGCATTCATTCATGTCAGTTAATATTCCAAACTTAAACATTAAAACATTGTTTTATTGTGATTTTTTTCCAAGCACATTTTACCAATTCCAAACCATATCAATCTTAATAACTACCATTATTTTTTATTTAATCATTTATGAGTGCTATACAATAGTCCAGGAAAGCTGGAAGAGAAAAACAGGTCAAGAAGAACTGACAAAAGAATTGCAAAAGAATTAGGAATTAATGTGAAGATTAATTTTAGTCAATTCTGCAAGACAGACTTTCAGGAAAGGAGGTGGAATAAAAATGAGCTCCTAAATCTTAATCCCAGGATTCTGGAAGATATATTCCTCAAACCATCGAACAAGAGGAGGTGGTGCTGGTCCTTCACGAGTCACTCTAATCTGTTCATTAAGCCTATATATAAAGTCTTAATATATAGTATTTCACAATACTTCATGGTATTCTAATTAAATATTTTTTTGGAATCTTAGATCTCTCAGAACCTGACACATTGTAATTCTGAGACTCCAGGAAAGTGGCAGTTCTGTAAAATGTTGGCGCTGGAGACTAAATGCTCACTGATAGTTTCACACCTAATTCACTTAAAACACACACAAACACACACACACAGTGACAGAGGGACAGAGTGACATCAGATGTATGTTTTTTAATTTTCTGTCATCCATATAATGTTGTATAGTCATGAAACTATGCATATTTCCTCAGAATGACTTGTCTTCTATGTGTACATTTTTTTGAAGTGTTTAGAAGCTGCACTTTTTTTTACTGGTTCCTTTTTTACTATTATTTCAAAAAATCACCACGACAAAACCATTCAAGCTATCCAAAATTCATTCACACCTGTTCTGTAAGATTAATTCTTTAAACAGTGGTAAAAGAGGATGTGGTGCTGAACCTTCAAGAGTCACTTAAAACGTATCTGTCCATAAAGCCTATTAAGAATTATTCTTAATATACAGTTCACAATACTTCAGCTTGTTATTCTAATTAAGTGAGGGTCATTTTATCAGTAAAATTCCTAAAATACATATTATTTTATTTGAAAGATTTCTATAAATTATTTAAATCATACTCGTTTCTCCAATAATTATTTAAAAGTAATCCTATAGCTCCCTCTGGTGGCCATTATAGGTACTAAGAATTGCAAGCTTGATTTATAAGTTATGATAGTTTTAATTTTATGCTGGCTCTTGAAAATGATAAAGCTATGAAACTTACTGTGCTTCCTTCAAATGAGGACTTCTACTTATATAAAAAATTATGAAGAGTTAGAATGAAAAATTTTAAAGATATAGTAAAATAACTATTGTATTTTTTATGTTACTTTAATAAATCTCTATGGCAACACCATTTAAGCTATCCTAAACCCATTCACAATTTAACATCTCAGTATATTGGCATCATGTTGAAAAAGGAGTATGGAGTAGTATGAGGAGGAGTATGAATTCATTTACAGGCTGATTTTATCATAAATCCACAATAAAATTTCTGAGTTCTGTATCAATCTGTGTTGTTGTTTGTTTATTTTTATCTTTTATTTTTCATAGGAAGATAACTGACCCTTTACTCTCCTTTTTAATAAATGTGCTTATAAACCAAGGACAAGCTATTTATAGCTGTATTTATAAACTGCTTACTACTGACTATTAATATTGGGACAAGGCTTTATAAAGCATGAACTGACTATTTACTAATGAGTGCAGTTATTATAAAGTGTTATCAATGAATTTGCTAATGTTAACAAATTAGACATTATTTTACAGTGTTATCAAATCCTTAAATGACTCATAAGCATTTGTGAAAGTTCTGCTTGCATTACAGCTTAGTATTGATCTGTGAGCTGAACAGATTTACTGTTACATCTATGAGATTATGTAAATTCAAATAAATATAATGTCACAGGATGTCATAGGTCAGTATCAAATGAGTTTGAAATTATTATTTGCAGCACAAATAAGTTTTTTTTAGGATTTTTAAAAATCCCTAAAACTGACAGAAAAAGGTTAAGGCCTAAGCTATTTCTATGTGAGTGGCTAAATTTATTTTTGTTTTTCATAATTGTAATACACAAACTATGAAATTATACAAAATGTATAAAAAGGTAAATAAATAAATACGCACACATTAAAAAAGCAGCCAAGTCGAATGAGTTTCCTTTTTTATATAGATTAAAATTGAAGACAGAAGCAAGTGGTAAATGTGGTCACTTTAATATTCAAATCCAGTAGATCCAGTTTATGTTCACGTGGCTGTTTTCGTTTATATTCGCCAAGCTATTATGTATTTTGAAATAATCTTGTCCGTTATGTGTTCGTTCGTACGACGAAAGACAGAAACCTGCAGCTCGAGAGATATGTTATTCTGCCAGTCACGCTTTCAAATAGTCTTGCACACTTAAACAGGTCACAAACACCTGCATTTAGCTCTTGTAGTGTTACAATGGGTTTATTGTGTGCATTTGTGGTAATATTTTATTTAAAAAAGCTCTTAAACAAGAATAAATTCGTTTGTTTTGAGCTCGACACTGTACGCGCTGATCGGAGGCGGTGATTTCAGATAGGCAGCCACAAATATTTCATTTTCACACAAACAGTTCAAAAACATCTGAATTTAGCTCTTGGTGTGTTCTAATTGGTTGATTGTGTGATATCGCTGTAATAATTTATTTTTAAAAGCTTTAAAACAGGAATAAATTCGTTTTCTCTGAGCTCTTTACTCCAGACGCTCGTGGTCACAGCGGTGATTCATCTCTCCTATTTCTCACGTATCTCTGGCCAGAAATAATTTATCCATGAGCCCTGAACCGGTAATAATCAGATATGTTGGTTTAGCTTGTCAGTGTGAATTAAATCTAAGTATTTTTGTATTTTTAACCGATTTAAAAGTGAAAGTAAAAGTTCGGGAATTGAACCTGTAGGGGCGCAATTTCTCTCAGACAATGGAAGTCTGAAGCACATATACTCAAACAGAGGGACAGAGTGAGATGAGATGTCTGACAGTTTTTTAATTTTCTGTTATCCATACAGTGTTGTAAAGTCGTGAAACTATGCATATTTCCTCAGAATGACTTTTTCATCTGTATGAAAAAATTCTTTGACGTGTTTGGAAGCTGCAATTTAAAAATACAATAATGATTCCCTTTGTAAGGTCATTTAAAAAAATCACCACGGCAAAACCATTCAAGCTATCCAAAATCCATTCACAATTTAAGTTCCTATCAGAAATACTGATGTGTGTTCAGAGTTTTGTGAAATTCTAAGTATGTTATTTGCCTCAAAATCACCTGAGAAGTATTCCAGTTTGACATGTTGCCACGCCAACAATTTTTTAGATATCAATATCCCCCTTGCAGATTTATATCGGCTGTGTTTTAACATTATTCTGATGAAGTTTGAAGCAAATCGAGTAATAATAAGATGCTGAATTCAAATCATTTTGAAAATGACACACTTCCTTCTGCCAGTTGGTGGCGCTATAACTTTGACTCCTAATAGTCACATATATGCGATCGACATCATACAACGAATAATCTGATGAAGTTTGATTAAAATCAGGAAATGTATGTGGACGGTATTAGACACTTCCTGTTTCTCATTTCTCGCCATAATTTCAACGCCTCGCCACGAGCAAACCGTTCGAGATATCAAAAATCCCCTGGCAATTTTTCATCCCCAGTGTCTTGAGATCATGTTGACCAAGTTTGGCGGCAATCGAGAAAAAAACCTATGACAAGTATTTCAAATTCCAGAGCATGCGCTTTTTACATAACTCTAAATAGCTGACTTCCTGTTGGGTGGAGCCTATGACATGCAATACGAAAGTTGTTCGGCACGATGAGATCTATATGTGTACTGAGTTTCATATGAATATGTGCAAGTATGTGTGAGCTATACATCAACATTTCTGACTGTGTTCCAGGGGGCGCCGTAGAGCCCCTGTGCCACGCCCGGGTCCCAGCCTCTGCAGGCTCCTAAAGGCCACAGATTCCAAAGTGTGCGCAAATTTTCAAGAGTTTTTGAGTATGTTAAGGACCCCAAAAGCCCCCACAACTTTGACGAAAAATTTGAATACTAAACCCTAAATAGCCAACTTCCTGTTGGGCGGAGCCTATGATATGCAATACAAAAGTTGTTTGGATTGATGAGATTTATATGTGTACCGAGTTTCATTCGTCTACGAGCAAGAATGTATGATATATGGCCCTCCATATTCCAGGGGGCGCTGTAGAGCCCCTGTGCCACGCCCGTGTATCAGTCTCTGCCCGGCCCTAATGGCCGCAGGTTCCAATCTGTGTGCCAATTTTCAAGACTTTTTAAGCACGTTAAGGGCCCCAAAAGCCCCCGAGACGTTGGAAAAAAAATAATAATAATAATAATAATAATAATAAAAAATAATCCTAAGGAAAACAATAGGCCTCTCGCCCTTTGGGCTTGAGCCCTAATTAAAGCTGCAAGCAGCGATGATCGGGCCCTCGCACCCGGGCTCACCGCCAGCAAGCGGCTTTAGTAAAAAAAGCGAACGGCGAGAAATATGCATTTAAAGTCGTAAATATAAGTGGAATATGTCAAAGTCATTTATATGTGCCAATCTTCTTTTTGCCAGCAGGTGGCGCTATCATTATAATGGAATATTTTCCTTCAGATGTGTTCAGGCCAAGACTCTTATCAAACATTTGAAGTTTGGGGAAGATCGAATATTTTATGCCTGAGTTACAACAACTTCTCTTCCTATGGCGAGACATCAATTTTGTCATGGCGCCATGGACATGACCCTTAACAAAAACTCAAGATAGACTGACCACGAAAAAGACATTAATGTCAAAAAATTTCTAGGAGTAGTTTGTCGCAGTGTAAAATATGACACTTCCTGTTGCCAATAGGGGGCACTATATATCTTTGTTGTTCTGTCCTTTCATCTGCTCACTGCATTTGTTAACTGTGTCTTACAAGTGGTTTTTAAAAGTAAAAATTACTTCAATTTCAGTCTCTTTCAATATAAGTGTTTATATAAATGTTAATTAAAGCTTAGTTAAAATATTTTAATACATTATTAATAATATTTTTTTTATTACATTTTTATTTTAAAATTAGTTTATGTACTGTGAAAAAACATAAATAATAATATTTTTAATGATAGGAATAACTAACATAAAAAAGATTAATAAATTATCTGAAAAATAGATTGTTCATTGTTAGTTCATGTTAGTTAATGCATTAACTTATGTAAACCAAAGAGAGCTTATTCGCACTTTTCATGATCTATAACCATTTTTAAAAATACTTTTATTGATCTATAAACATTTCTGAAATTATTATATAAAACTATATTACCAGTAAAATTCATTAGCTTTTAAAAAACATATTGTTTTACTTTGAAAGATTTTTATAAATGATTTAAATGCTTTATAGACGTTTCTAAAACAATTATTTAAAAGTAATCCTATAGCTCCATCTGGTGGTGGCCATGATAGGTATTACACACTGCAAGTTTGGTGTTGCTATCTGAACCAGTCCGAATGAAGCGTTCCTAAATGGAGCAGGAGAACAGGACAGACTGTGCATATACCTATGCAAGGCCAGGTTCACAAGCTCTATCTGTAATGCATATTTTTTTCAGAGCCCATGTTAATGGATCAGAGCATTCACACTGCACATGGTAAAAGATGTGAACAGAAAAGGTTAGAAGTAGAAAGGTGTGAAAAGAATGAATATCTAGCGCATGAGCATAGAGAGAGTTGTGAGTGCACAGGACACAGTTTGAGCAGAGGAAACGAGTTTTAAGTGCGCGCACGCTCTCCGAGCAAAAGCAGCATGTATCAGAGGACGCGTTTTTTGTCAAAGTAAAGGAAATGTGCATGCAAGCGGAGAGATTCATGCTCGCACATTATTTCAATGTGTTTTTGCGTAACAATAACATGCTCTCGCTACTGCGTCTGCACCACATACACATACTGTATACACTCTTCAAACAGTGAACCTGTATAATCTATAACAAATCTATTTCAACACCTGAAGCATCGCTACAATGAGCTCAATGACCAATGCATGACAAGAAGACATGCCTAAAAATTCAGCACTCCTGAATATGAGTATTTCACTTCCAGCCTTCGAGGACAATTATATATATCATTCATAAATCATGAAATACCAGATCTATAGTATTTATTAAGATTGATGTGATTTGAAATTGGTAAAATGTACTTGGAAAAAAAATGTCATCAGAATATCAACGTGCCTTATTATTATGTACTTTGTGAAAAAGCATTTTTTAACAATTTTATTGATCTATAAGCATTTGTAAAATATGTTTGCCTGCATTACAGCTTAGTCTTTATCTGTGAGCTGAACTGTTTTACTGTTAAATCAGCAAGATTACAAATTGTACTAGGTTTTTTCGTCCCTAAAAATGATAGAAAATGATAGAGAGATTTCTTAAGCTGTAATGATGAAAAAAATCAACAACACACAATTACAGTTTTTTTTTCTGGTGATTAAAGAGATGTTAACTCTCTCTCTCTCTCCCTATCTCTCTCTCTCTCTGTCAGGCAGGTCCTCAAGCACCCCCCCCCCTTTCCCTCACACAGAGACAATGCCAGAGAGTGAGATCAGATGTCTGACAGTTTTATAATTTTATTTTAATCTTACAGTGTTGTAAAGTTGTGAAACTATGCATATTTCCTCAGAATCGCATGTTCTCTAAATGAAAAATGGTTTTGAAATGTTTGGAAGCTGCAATTTAAAAATACCAGACAATTAATGTTTCCCTTTTACTGTTATTTCAAAAATCACCACGGCAAAACCGTTCAAGCTATCCAAAATCCATTCGCAATTTAAGTTCCTCAATGTTTTTTCAACATGTAGACAAAGTTTGGTGTGTATAGTGGCACTTCCCCTGTGAGGAGTATGCATTAATTCACAGCCGAATTTGCCAAAAATACATATTCAAATCAAAATAGCTGACTTCCTGTTGGTCGTAGCTTATGACTGTGAATTAGAAAATTGTCCGTCTTGATAAGAACAATTTATGTACCAAGTTTGGTGTCTGTAGCTAAAACTAACCCCCCCACTTTTGACAAAAGGTGGCGCTATAGAGTGCCTCTATCACGTCCTTTTAAAAGCTTATGCCATTGTCTAGATATCATTAATACGGATATGTGTTCTGAGTTTAATGTAAATCTGAGCTTGTTGTCTGCCTCAAATCACCATAACAGAATATTCAAGTTTGACACGTTGCCATGGCAACACTATATTAGATATCAGTATACCCACAACAGATTTTACATCAGCTGTATTTTGTCATTATTCTGATGAAGTTTGAAGCAAATCGAGTAAAAATAAGACGCTGAATTAAAAGAATTTTGAAAATGACACACTTCCTGCTGCCAGTTGGTGGCGCTGTAACTTTGACACCTTATAGTTACATATATGCGAGTAACATATTACAATAAACAAACCGATGAAGTTTGATGAAACTCAGGAAATGTACGCAGATGTTATTAGGCACTTCCTGTTTCAAATTTTGTGCCCTAATTTCAACGCCTCACCACGGGCGAACCGTTCGAGATATCAAAAATCCCCTCGCAATTTTCATCTTCAATGTCTTGAGATCATGTTCACCAAGTTTTGTGGCGAACGGGTGGAAAACCTCAGAGGAGTATTTCAAATTCCAGAGCATGCTTTTTTTAAACAGCCCTGAATAGCTGACTTCCTGTTGGGCGGAGCCTATGACATAGAGTGTGAAAGTTGTTCGGCTCAGTGAGATCTATAAGTGTACTGAGTTTCATATAAATACATGTAAGTATGTGTGAGCTATGGTTCAGGATTTTCTAACGGTGTTCCAGGGGCGCTGTAGAGCTCCTATGCCACGCCTGGGTTCCAGTCTCTGCGGCGACCTGATGGCCGCAGGTTCCATGTGTGTGCCAATTTTCAAGAGTTTTTTGAGTATGTTAGGCCCCCAAAAACCCCGAAGGTTTAAAAAAAA
>NW_020527874.1:0-22592 GCF_003368295.1 Carassius auratus
AAAAAATGTATAATAATAATAATAATTGACCTTGGGATGATGGAACTGGAAGTGCAAAAACGCATTTAGATTAGAGTTTTAGTAAATCCGTTCCTGCAGTACTTAATTGCACATTCAACAGATCACCCAATATTCACCTATTTTTTTAATTTTCCTATTTTTACATTACCTTTTTCTTCGTCTTTTATTCACACACTTAAGCTTATTTCAAGTTCATTTTTAAAAACAGTAATAATTTAATAACACATAACATGTTTTGTTAAATCTTAAGCAAATCTCAAAATGAATTTATCCATTTTTACTCAGTACATTAAAATGTTGTGATGTATAAATTGACCTGTAGGCTTTAAAAATAATTGATTTTAGATTTTATTATTATTATTTATTTAGAAAAATTGCATTTAATATCAGACATAAAACAATGTATTATATACAATGGTTATATTTGTATTACTGATAATTCTATATCACCATTTGTCCCCTTAGAGAAGAAAGAGTCTCCTCACATGTTGACCCACCCCTGCCTTCTCCACAGCCACCCTCTCCACAACATCATATATGAATGGTGGAGCGACCAACATGCAACCTCCAGACTCCCCGAATGTCAAAGATCCTCTCAATCAAGAGACAGAGCCTGAGAGCCAGCCAGGGCCTTTTAGTCGAAACCCCTCACACCCGCTGCTGAGCATCCATCACACACTGTATGAGGATGAGGAGGAGCAAAACAGAAGGGACAGACTAGCCAGACCGGGAGAGTTGATTGCTGCTGGAGAGTGTTGAAGAAATTTTAGATACACACCGACACACACACAAATGCAAAAGCAATTAGTATATGAACTGAAGCACAAAGGAATATGCCCTTTTTAGGGTTATGTTAATGGTTTTCAATTATGAGTGGAGGAGCTCACATTATTTCATTTTCAGAGATGAAGATTATGGGACATTGGGGCAGCCAATGTGTAACCTATTTTGTACTCTTAAAGGTGCACTTAATTATTTTTGTTTATGTTAAACTGGAGTTTTCAATTACTGCTGGATTATTAAAAACGGTTAATTTATTTGTGTAAGAAATAAGTGCACCTTTCAAAATCATCTCCCAGCCTTACATTCACATATTAGGACGTGTGTAGTTTGAGGGAAAATAAAATCACCCATGACCTTGGTGCTCACCATATGGGTTAACGAGTTCCCTATGACATTACAAAATGAAGGCAAGGCACGTCAGAATTTTGCACAAAGCACCATTTGTTCCTGTATCATCAATGTCTACATGGTTTCATGTTGTCTTTCACAATCAATGTCTGTTTCATATAGATGTCTTAAGGTATCCGACGCAATACATGTATTCTTAAAATATGCAACCTCATGTTTTTTTGTGGCAATAATATGCACATTTAGAATGTATATACTTAGATGTACAGAAAAATATATATAATATGAGAGATTTTAGGCATTCTTTTTTTTAAAAGACTGTCACATGATGTGTTCATCCAAACACCTCTGGTGCACTTATTAAATGAGACAATATCACTCTGGGTCTTTGGGTTAAGTGCTCAAAGACATTCAACTCCGGATCATCAGAAAAAAATATAGATCCTTATACCAGCTGTTTTGAACAAACGTTTTGACGGAAAGATTTCAGCTTCTTTAGCTGGATTTTCAAACTAAAGTGGATTCATAAAAGATGCTTTTGATACCCAGTTTGTGTAAGTGTCATTCCACCTTTATAAATCCTTGATATTCACTTATGCATTTTGGGATAAAGTATAACAAAAGCCCTGCCAAAACATACTTTTGTGATTTTGAGTGAATACAAAAAGCACACAATTAGTATCCAAGAGCACCTCTAACCACAAGGCATGAGACTGATA
Organism: Carassius auratus; assembly: GCF_003368295.1. NCBI lineage: Eukaryota > Metazoa > Chordata > Actinopteri > Cypriniformes > Cyprinidae > Carassius > Carassius auratus. The sequence goes on from NW_020527874.1 coordinate 1,872, forward strand.
TTAGAGATAGCTGCAGCTCGCTGTTTTTCAAGCACATATCATGCATCGAAAGTGCAATATTTTGAGAATGATTTTGTGATACAGCGAACACAGATCATGAATGGCAATCCATTAGAGGGGAAGGCACTGCACCTGATTTTACCAGCCTCGAATTTTTTAGATGAGAATAATAATATGATGGTGTTAAGGGTGCTAATCTCAAACTTGAAAAGCTTTATGGCAACCGGTCTTTTGAGCCAATATGTAAAATGGATAGACAAAGTGTTTTTAAAAGAATAAAAGTCCATGGCCATGTTATTTTGTTCATGCGTTAGCGGAAATATAACTTGTTTTGAAGTGACATTTCCAAATTCTTTTTTTATTTAATTTTTTGTCTATTTTGTGCCACAAATTATTGACAAATGTTTACGTTTAATATGTGTATATTTTGCAGCATTTTCAACCAAGTAAACCTGCTTAGAAAAAATAATTAATCTATGCCAAAAAGAAAAAACTAATGTTAGATTATCACATTGGTTGTATACTGCATGTTCAATGGTTAATTAAACACATGATACACAAATTACATGGGTCAAACATGAGTTTGAGTCTTTATTTTTGATCTTTATCAGCCTTTATCAATTTTTTAGCCTGTCTCTAAAATTTGTTTGATGAGATATTTCTGTTATACGTGATTCCTCAGAAAGAGTGTATAAGGGTCACAATGTTGTAAAATGATGTAAACCATTTTTAATATAATGCATAAAAATGCTTACTACTTACCTCACAAAACACTGAACCAGTATAATGAGAAATCCCACCTGTCTCTGTAAACAGTCCCCACATAAGCTCTGTTAAAGGCATTCCAGCATTTTTAGCTAATATGAAACACCTTTTTTCGTGTTTGGGCTTACTGACATCGCATTGGTTATGATGGTCACCAGGGTAATGAATTGTAGTTACCATAATAAACATATTGTTTTAAAACTTTGTCTTCAGTTGTAATTATTATCTGAATGTCAAGAGCAAATTTCAATGAACAAATAACCTTAATCTTAATTGAGCAACATAATCTGTTTTTAAACAAAGATGCAGGCTATTTCAGCTGAACAAAATGTATCTCTCTTTTTTCTTTTACAACAAAAAAGACAGAACAGTTTTTTCGGGGTTTTAACCACGTTTGTTTCAGAAAGTATAAACGTGAGTCGAAGTAGTTCCATCTACTTTCACTTGTTAACAGCTTTAAAGGTTACGAGAATAACAGGGTAACATTTAAAGTATACTATATTTTTGTAATTAGATAGATAGATAGATAGATAGATAGATAGATAGATAGATAGATAGATAGATAGATAGATAGATAGATAAGATAGATAGATAGATAGATAGATAGATAGATAGATGGTGGATGGATGGATGGATAGATTACAGATAGACGGATGGACGTGACAGATAGATAGATAGATGATAGATAGATTAGATAGATAGATAGATAGATAGATAGATAGATAGATAGATAGATAGATAGATAGATAGGCAGGCCTCAGTCTCTATCATCCTATATACTACATTACCCAGAATGCATTGCAGTAAGGGCCGGCGCTACAGTACAGAGTCACTTCATGCCAGCAGCTGACAGTAGCTCTAACTTTAATCATTTCATTTTTTGCCGAGGCTAGCAAACAAACTACAGTCAGTTAGTTAGTTTTAAGATTGTTAAGATCTCTCTCTAATACGATTAAATATTATAGACGTTACGGCGCGTCAAATAAATTACTTATTGTTGGTCAGGTTGAAAGTTTTAAAGGGGCTTAGCTTATATTTAGCATAGCATCGGCTAACAGCTGGGTGTATGTGTGCGCAGTTAGCCTGTAGCCGAACTACTTTGTCAAGAACCATCCCGCACTGCATTTCGATCCGATTTGTGTGAAGAGTGGATAATCGCTCTGCCAAGTCAAATGTAAGAGCTATTTTTATATTTGCTGCTTATTCAAAGTGGTGGCTGAGATTGCTGCTATTCCATCAGATTTTGTGGTTTAGTTTAGCTTTGTGTCAGGACTAATACATTGATTTGAAAATGGGCACGAGATCAGCGGATTTGCTAATAAATTAAACCAAATTTTACTTAGCTGTTTATAAGCTAGACACGATAAGCTTTCTGAATTGAGTTTGGTGTGTTAACCCGATGGTCTCATGACATCACGTTGCCACCTTTAATGTCTGACTTCTGTAGGATTCGATCTGTTATATGGTCAACATACAAATGCTTGCTGTGCCACTTAAAAGATGTTATAAGATATAAACCCACAGCAAAACAAACTAATCCTGTTGTGCTGGAATCTCAATAGTTTGAAAAGCATACGTGGTCTAGTGCACAAGGCAAGATGGCAGACTGATAATCAAGCCTGATGACTCACTTTACTCAACCAACCCAACTACAGAAGTCAGAAAAGTTAGAAGTCCTTAATTAAACAGTGTGTGGTTTAGTGTTGAGGCATTATTTCCAACAGACCTGTACACTGTCTTCTAAAGGTGTTCAAATCTGTTGAATATCTCAAGATCATTTTGTGGAGTCACATTATGTGTGTTGTTTTTGGCATCTGACTCGTATTATCTTTACTTCCAGGTTAAAGATTTACTGAACGGTGGACAATGGAACAGGACAGCAACTCAGAGGTATAGAATTAAGAACTTCTACATTTTGTTTTCTCTTATTTGGCAGGGTGAGAAATGTACTAGATATATTTAGGAAACTAATTTATTTGCATGATTATAGTGGTTTATTTGTGAATATTAAGGAGGTTTTGATTCAAGCCATGAACACAGTTCGTTAAATGGAAATTTGTGAAAGGAAAGCTTTTTTTTTTTTTTTTTTGAGAAAGTTAAAGCATCAGTGATTCAGTTTCTTGTGCTTTTTATTTACTTTCATTATGGTTTAATGTGCATGTAGTCTCTCTAGTGCCTTCTTGTGGGTACTGGGTGTATTGGATAATCATCTTTTGTTTGTTTAGGTGGGCATTTCCCATGATGAAGAAAAATGTACAGCATTCTTTTGTTTTACTGAAGCTTCACATCTGCTTATGATATCATCTGCTTAACCTCAAAAAAGAAATGGCAGTTCCTCATAGTGAATGCCAAGCTTGTTCGTACCTGTTTTGTGTACAGTACATTTTCAGAATGCGTTCATACAGTGAAATATGTAGATGATAATGCATGATTTCTGTTTGTAGGATGACTCCGTTGGCCCAGCAGAAGATGATGCACAGCCTCCATTTCCTCTCGGACTCTGTGAGTACTCTCTGATTTAAAGTTTACAAAATAATAGATCTGAATCCAAGTTTTCTTTCATATGATTTTGTAAGAAATGGTGCTGTGTAGTCCTCAATAAATTAATAATAAATTAGAGATGTTATACTGTATTATAAAAATAAAATTCTTGTCCAGTGTAGGGTTATTAGTGTTTTTGAATGTATGTTTATTTATTTATAATTTAAGTGTACAGTTATTGTGAGTTTTCACTTTATTATTCTTAGATTTGGACTTTTCGGTTTTCTAATTTCATTTAATTTTGTTTTTAGTTGTTGTATTTTAGTGCTTCACAAAATTCATATTAAGCACAGTCTAGTATTATTCCTGTCCAGTGGCATTTTCATTTTTAATGCTAGAGGGTTTTAAAGGTTTCTAATTTCATAAGCAGATCTCATGACCAATCTTACCATTGTTGTCTGGTTAACATGCAAGGTTTTTTTTTTTTTTTTTTTTCAATCTCATGAAAAGAATACTGTATTTCAGTGCTGAAACTAGTTCTCTAAAAAAAAAAAAAAAAAAAAAAATTTAGCCATGCCTCTACTGTGTCCTTAAAGTATATATAATAATATTGTACTTGCTCCACCTATTATGTACTTGGGATAAATAATGTTTGTTTTTATTTGTGATCTTGGTATGAAAATGTTTTTGTCTATTTAGCGGACTCAGAAGCAGTGGAAGTATTGTGGCAAGTGCGTACCCAGCGGCGGCAGACGGAGCCTGATCTGCCGGACACTGTGACCCGTCTCACCACACCTGAGGGCAGTATTGTGTACCTGGTTGGCACCGCCCACTTCAGCGACAGCAGCAAGAAGGATGTTGCCACTGTAAGCCACTGCTTTCTCTTTTTATGGACTAACAACCAGTGTTTGAACGTAAAACCACTTATAAGTTTATACACTTATACTTATTTCCCTATTTTAAAAAACGTAGCCTTACAAGGTAACAAAATAAAAAAAGAAGGACAGATATTTTAGCCTATTTTTAGATCTAACCAAACAGCTGCTGGTCCCCAGTGACTTTCATATAATGTTTTTTTTTTCCTACTATCAAAGTCAGTGTGTTCTACTGATAGATTAAATGCTGTTTTGATTTGATGCTTTTTGTTTTTAGACGATCCGAGCAGTCCAGCCAGATGTGGTGGTGGTGGAGTTATGCCAGTACAGAGTATCCATGCTTAAGATGGATGAGAAAACGCTGCTAAAAGAGGCTAAAGACATTAACTTGGAGAAGGTCCAGCAAGCCATTAAACAGGTCAGCCACAAAACCCAAGACTGTACTGACATAGTTATTAAATTGTCAAACACAGTCCTCTGCATTGATTTATCGACGTGTAACTAGTCTAACCTAATTTTTCTGTTTGTTTTTTTTTCGTTTGTTTTTTTTCTTGCAATTCTCGTGTCAGAATGGAGTGATGTCTGGCCTCATGCAGATCTTGCTGCTCAAAGTCTCGGCTCACATTACAGAACAGCTGGGCATGGCCCCCGGAGGAGAGTTTAGAGAAGCCTTTAAGGAGGTCAGTGTTAATGCACATGCTCGCTCGCTCACTCACGCAGTCCTCATGGTCCTGACATGCACTGTAACTCATGCACTCGTTTCCGACTCCTAGCAGATGTCACACATTATCAAAGAACAATAAATGCACATATTCAAGAAACATGAATCCTGTGGAGACTGGAGTGCATGCTACAGCATATACTGATCTGCATAAATAAAAGATGCATTTCCTTCTGTTCTACCCAATGCAGGCAGGAAAAGTGCCCTTCTGTAAATTTCATCTTGGGGATCGGCCCATTCCAGTAACCTTTAAGCGTGCAATAGCTGCTCTCAGCCTGTGGCAGAAAGCTCGTCTGGCCTGGGGACTGTGCTTCCTCTCTGACCCCATCAGGTACAATTCTACACCACTTAGTCTTTATGTACACATTGATCACTCCTTGACATTTTTAAGTAGTCTCTTGGAATCTGGAACTTCATATGGTTCCGAAACCGGAAAAACACCAGGACATGACAGCAAAAGATGCCAGTCTGCATGCGTACATTAAAGTTTTGCCAAATTGATTGGTGTGGGCTGGAAGCAATAACTTTATCTTTAATTATAAGATGTAAACCAAATAAGTTAACATAAAAAAAGACAGTCAATAATTTGTTAAAATAATGGTCCTAAGTATTGGCTTTATTTTGTTTATCCACAAAATTTTCCTATTGTGGGTGAAATATGGCCTGGACATGCTCTTTGTTTTTTTTTTTGTTTTTTTTTTGGATTGAAATTTTATTAATCAGATTTTTATATGTTTTTTTGTTCTTATCAGCAAGGAGGATGTAGAGAAGTGCAAACAAAAGGATCTTCTGGAGCAGACCATGTCAGAGATGATCGGCGAGTTTCCAGCCCTCCACCGCACTATTGTTGCAGAACGAGACATCTACCTCACACACACACTTAGACAAGCAGCGCGCTGTGTGGAGGCGCCCCCTAATGCTGAGAGTGAGTACTGTGTGCCGCAGTCTTTTCCACTGCTCTGCTGTGAAGTACTAATGATGCTCATTTGATTTTTACAAATAAATATTCCGCTGTTGTTTTTATTAAAAGGATAGTTCAGCCTAAAGTGTTCTTTATGACTGTTTTTCTTGGAATATATAAGAAGATTTTTTTTTTTTTTTTCATAACCATATGGTTTCGGTTCCTATTGACTTCCATTGTATTTTTGCCCACTGTAACATCTTTTAAGTTCCATAGAAGAAAATTAGTCATACATGTTTGGAAAGACATGAGGATGTGTAAATTATGAAAGAATTTTCAATGTTGGGTGGTCTATACTTTTATCTAAAACTATAAAAAAAAAAATGAAATCTTAAAAGAATGGCTAATTCAAAGTAGTCAATATATATGATGTGAATAATGCTATAATAATTCAAGAAAAATATTTGGAGTCATGTTACTTGTTGTCATATGATGCTCTTCCCTCCAGAAGTGCCTGCTGTGGTGGTTGGAGTGGTCGGGATGGGTCATGTTCCTGGAATTGAGAGGAACTGGGATAAAGAGCTCAATATTCATGAGATCATTAGGTACACGCTGACATAATTGCGAGTACTTTGGTATTAAATAGTACTGTAAAGTATCATAACAAATCGTTTTCTTTTTCTCTTAGCGTGGCTCCACCGTCTCGCTTTGCCTGGGTAGTACGCAACGTATTGAAGGGAGCCATGTGGGGGCTTCTGGGTTACACCTGCTTCCGTGCCAGCAAGGGTGTTGGGAGGGCGTTACTCTCTTTCCCAACAGTCCAATCGTTTCTTGAAAATGTACAGAAACCTTCTGTTTGACCCCTCTTTTATTGGAGCAGACTTTTCCGCAGTGAGATATCACACTGAACACCAATAGCCTTAACTACAGGATGGTGGTTGGGTAACGGGAAGAATAGAGGCAAACAACGTCTCCATCTCATATGAGATAAACAATGGGGTGGAAGCTTTTAACTAGCTCTCTACCTCCTCAACTCTGTCCATCTGCTCTGTGTACCTGTGGAGGCAGAGATGTACTGCCAAAGAAATCAGACTGTGCTCTCTTTCCCCATTTTCTCATTCTTAAAGTATGACCTATGAGGAAATTAACTGCAGCAGGATTTCCCATGTTATCATTCAATTTGAATTGAAGGGTCTTTTTTTTTTTTTTTTTTTTTTTTGGCCATGATTTATTCTTTTGGTTGATTCCTACAAGTGGTTGATGCATTTTGTTTCCCAGCAGGTGGCGTTCAGCAGTCTGCAACCTACCATAATTTGTAGTTTATTAATAGTGATTGGTACAGCCGCCTTTTTTATTAATGGAACAGTATCCCAGAGAAACCTGAATTGTGCAATAGGACCATTTGTGAACAAGAGCATAACTATAGATTTTATTGAAAGTATGACTTGATAAAAGCATGTAATGCACATTGGAAAAATTATGACCAAAGTATTTGTTGTTTTATTGAATTTATGTTTCTGACAAAAAGGCTTAAAATGAGTGAAACTGAAACAACCGTGCAGTGTTTTAAGAGCTTCAAGTCACAGTGGATGCATGGGTGCTTGGTCTTTCAAGTTACCTGATAAGCCCAACATAAATCTTGCCCTGGCTACCCTTTTAAGTGCCTTTTACTACATGACCTGGACAGGGCTAAAAGAAACCGAGACGGATCATGATGCTTTGCTCTCACTCCATATGGTCATAATAAATGGTACTATTAAATCTGGAGTCCACTGTTTCACTCACACGTTTTCATAATTGGTTCTCGCTAAAGGAATGGTTTCTAGCAATTATTAAATTATTAACTAGTGAATTATTTAATAAATTAGACAAGCTGCATGTGTTTATTCAATATTTTTTTGTGTAAGAATAGATATCCAATCATTTTATCCGAAACAAACAGCTGTTCCCCCGAATTTAAGTATTTTTCATTATTGTCTTTTGCTGCTGTTCATAGAAGCTGAGTTGCATAAAGGTTAATTTCACTTATTGGAAACAAGTTAATGTTAACGCTTACAGTATGATATTACTCTGACACGCAGAATAAAATATGACCTTTTTGTATATTTTTTATTCATTCTACATAAGTCACCACTAACTCAAAAGTCGTGAGTCACATGAGAACATCAAAATGACTTGAAACTATTAAGTGCAAAATAAACAAATGCAAGAAACTAAGAGAAAGTGTAGAGTTCCATTAAAGAAAGTAAAGTTGACGAGAAAAACTTTTAACGGAAAATATATCACTAGCATGGGCCATCAGGCCACAATTTGGGAATCATTCTTTTTATGGATGGATGTAGGAAAAGTGTTTCAGCTGTTTGTGTTCTTACATTAATTCATTTGTCTGTCCAATGAATAAATGTAAAGACCTTATAGAATTGGAATTGCTGGTCCACATGTTGACTTTGTTTTTCCATGTAGCTTTTTACAACTGTGTCTTATAGGGTGACTGAAAATCTATTGTAAATGTGGCGTCTAGGTCACAGGCACATTTGAAGCACATGACACTCGAGTGTGGTGAGGAATGCTTATGCCTTCTGTTTTTCTTTTAAATGTTTAGAGGCTGAATGGAAATGGTTCTGTTTTGAACTATTGTGGGCTCAAATTAAGCTGTGATTAAAGCTTTGCATGCATGCCTTGTGCTTTTACAGGTATGCTGGAGAAGGAAATGACTATATGGATGTATCTGCATGATTTCTTGTGTAGATGATTTGTTGGGATTATTTAATTTTAGTTTTTAAAACATTGTAATGATTTTAAATATATATTAGCATTCTGAGATATTTGTCAGTGCCCTGGTGCTTAATGAGTATTTCTATTTGCATAACACCAGTCCCTGCATTTAAATAGTGCAAGGTGGTCGCAAACTAGTTAAACTGGTTGACAAACTAATTAATTTAATACAATGTATTTTTTTTTTTAATCTACTGATCCACTGACCCAGTATAGGCTACTTCTCCAGCTGTAACATTTGTCTTGAATGTCTTCCTGAAAACTAAAACGGTCTTCCTGTTAATGCCATGCAGTTTTACTTTTTGATCATCTAGATCTGCTGCACTTTTGGGTGAGAAATGCCAGGGTCAAAGGTATTTGATGCATCTTTTTGTACATCCCTCAGCCTTACTGCTCCAATTTCATTTTTTTTTTCTTCTAACCATTGTTAACTGTGGGAATGGGGAATATATGGTCCCACTTTTATTAGTGCTATCTTTTATTCTTTCTTTTTTTTTTCCCTAGAAGCCAAATAGTTAATGCTCAAATATATCTCGTATATCTTACATTCTTAAATAAATTTTCCAACATGTTATATTTGTCTTTCGTATCTTCAGACCTTAAATTTGTACGGTAAGTACTTTATATAAATGTACATGTGTGTGTGTGTATATATATATATATATATATATATATATATATATATATATATATATATATAGACACAGACACACACAGAGAGACTACTAGGTAGATTACTTACAAATTATACTCCATTACTGACTACAGATTTCATGATGAAAATTGTAGTTAGTAATGTAATCTAGGTTACTCATTTTAGATAATGTATCCTGACTAATATTTAGATTACGTTTCATTTGACTTGTTTTAAACTTACCATTAAATGTACTTAAAAGTAAAGAGAAAGAAATTATCCATCCAAAGTGAATGCGTAGTTGAGATTCCAAGGAAATATTTTGTCAAAGAGGTTTGGGAATACATTACATGAATCATTACATGAACAAACACTTGTAAACTTGATAACAGCATTAAGATGACAATTCCCAAGTCTTCCAGGTTTAAAATAATTTTGTTCAGACTTCCAGTATCAACAGTTAGTATGACGACCTTGTTTCACAGCTACACATCACCAGTAATTTACATAATTATTTGTTTCATACCCCTAAATTCAGAAGCATGGTTTGCAAATGTATTTACATGACATCTACATGCACATTCTATATTATAAACAAATACAAAGCAAAATGCTGTAATTTTCACTTTTCGTTGAAATTAAGTGCGGACTGAATAAACGTTCTAATCTTATGTGTTTGTTTCTAGGGGGAACAAAAACAACGACGGACCAGATTTCTGTCTGCAGCCTGGACGTTTGAGGACGTCTTGGTTCTCTTCGCAGTTACGTAAGGATGACTGTAATTTTTCATTAGTCTGGTTAACTAACAAGCTTTGTTAGAGATCAGTACAGTGTTAATGGCTCCTGCTGGAGTGCGTTTAGCGCGGCTTTCAATTATATGTTCCGGTGTTGTTTTACGTAGATCGCTCTCACATGCGGGGATGGAAGACATGGGCGTAAACACGAGCCGCTCTTGCCTTGAGCGACTGGAGTTTGACAATGTTGCTCTTAAAAAACTTCCACTGGACCCTTCCACCGAACCAGGGGTCAGACAGGTCCGGGGGGCCTGCTTCTCTAGAGTTCAACCCACCCCTCTCAAGAACCCAAAGTTTGTGGCAGTCTCAGGTCCGGCTCTGGCACTGCTGGGTCTTGATGCTGATGAGGTTCTGAAAGATCCACTAGGCCCAGAGTATCTCAGCGGATCTAAAGTGATGCCAGGATCAGAGCCTGCTGCCCATTGCTACTGCGGGCACCAGTTTGGACAGTTTGCAGGACAGCTTGGGGACGGAGCTGCATGTTATCTAGGAGAAGTGAAAGCCCCGGTGGATCAGAGCCCTGAATTACTGCTTGAGAATCCCACTGTACACTGGGAGATTCAGGTGAAGGGTGCTGGACTGACACCATACTCTCGGTAAGCCTTCTATTGCATTTTCACCGCTGCTTTGTCAACATTTTATGTGCTACATCATGTTGTGATTATCTTCTTTGACTGTTCGAAATGATAATTCAGGAGATGTCAGTTCCACTTTACTATTCATTCCTTTTCTTAAGTTCTTTGTAAAATTTTGTCCGTTGTGTTCTTTTTAGACAGGCAGATGGGCGAAAGGTTTTGCGCTCCAGCATACGTGAGTTCCTGTGCAGTGAGGCAATTTTTGCCTTGGGCGTCCCAACAACAAGAGCTGGGTCAGTAGTGACGTCAGATTCACGAGTCATGAGGGATGTCTTCTACGATGGCAATCCACGCATGGAAAGATGCTCTGTGGTCTTGCGCATTGCTCCCAGCTTTATTAGGTAATCTTTTGTTGTTTTTTGTACCTGAATGCTTTCTAGAGTAAGTGTTACTTTAGTGTTATTTATGTACTATTATTATTTATTAATATGTGTGTGTGTTTTAAGGTTTTAGTAATTTTATGTGCTTTCTTCATTATCATTTTTCATTTTATTTAGCTTTATTATTATTATTATTTTTTATTAATTTTAGATCTTGAACTTATTTTATTTTACTATTCAAGGAACATTGTCTTATTTTAATTTCAAATCAAATATTCATGTTTCTGTTTTTATTTCAGCTTTATTTAATTAGTTGAAATCGTTTTGGCTAATAATAACAACAACTGTCTTAACTATCTCTTTTTGACATTGATTTACAGTACTTACAGTTTTAGATCTAGTGTCCCTTGTAAAGGTATTTTAGGTCTAGCCGTCATTGTACTAGAATCTAGATGTTAAGATATTGACCTGATTCTTGATGTAGGTTTGGATCGTTCGAGATCTTCAAACGAGCCGATGAGTTCACTGGCCGTCAAGGTCCCAGCTATGGCCACGATGAGATCAGAACCCAGATGCTGGATTATGTCATAGAGAGCTTCTACCCAGAGATCCATCAGAACCACTCAGACCGCATTGAGAGGAATACTGCTTTCTTCAGAGAGGTAGACTGAGGTCTATTTATTGCTTTTAATAATACCATTGCAGCGGTTGTGGTATTGAGCCATTTAAACTCCACATAATTTTTTTTTTTTATTATTATTCCAACAGTTTGTTGGTCTCATGCAATCATCTTATAATCAAAGACCTTATTTACATGGGTGACTTTGACAGGCTAACATCATCAGATTTAGCTTTTTATCCACTGAGGCTATATTAAAGCATGTTAGCACTGAGCAGTGATTAAATAAGATAATAAATACAAAATTGTATTTCCTTTAAATAGAACTATTGTACATTGAAACTTATTTGTGACTTGCTTCTGAGTGTAAATACTAACTCAATGTTTCATTCTAATTCTTATTCTATTATTTTCCTAAAATATTTATTTGTCTATTAATTTTATAATGGCAGATCAAGCTTAGATAAGACAGGATATAATGGGATCTACATTTAGATCAGTAATATTTTAGATAAAGCATTTGATATCAGATATAACTTTCTGTCTTTATTGTGCTTTTCTATATGTACTTGAATATGCACTTTTATTACTAGGTTACTTTACGAACAGCGAGGCTGGTGGCTCAGTGGCAGTGTGTGGGTTTCTGTCATGGAGTCCTCAATACTGATAACATGAGCATCCTGGGCCTGACTTTGGACTATGGGCCTTTCGGTTTCATGGACCGGTAAAGTCTGACATTATTCCCACTGTTTAACAATCATTTGCGCTCATCACCTTCAATTTCCTTGTTGTTGTTTTTTTCTTTCTAGTTTTGACCCAGATTTCATCTGTAATGCTTCCGATGCTTCAGGCCGGTATACTTACCAAGCCCAGCCGGCCATCTGCCGCTGGAATTTAGCTCGGCTCGCTGAAGCCCTGGAACCTGATCTACCTCCGGACCGGGCCGAACAGGTGCTGGATGAGTACCTGCCTCTATACAATGGCTTCTATCTGAGCAACATGAGGAAGAAACTGGGTCTGCTGAGGAAGGAAGAACCAGAAGACGAGACACTCATCACAGAGCTTATGCAGACTATGCATAACACGGGTATGAAGATAGTATGAGGAACGATCATCCTTGAGCAATTGTGTTATACACGGTTCTGTAAAATGTCTTGATGTGTCAAATATATTAGAAAAGTGGGATCATTTTATTCTGTCTTTGATTTCTCTCTACCTTTTCTGCCTCTTAGGTGCGGATTTCACCAACACTTTCCGTAGCTTGAGTCAGATTTCCTGCCCAACACAGCAGGAGGGGGAAGATGAAAGTGAGGCTATAAAACAAGCCACAGAGCTTCTCCTGCAGCAGTGTGCCTCTCTAGAGGAGCTCAAAACTGCAAACAGACCCACCATGGATCCACGGTAACACCTCAGGGTATATTCTCATGTACACTACCATGCAAAAGTTTGTAGTCATGAAGAATTGTAAATGTTTTAAAGAGATCATGCTCTTATGCGCACCAGGGCTGCATTTATTTGATCTAATATACAGTAAAAACAGTTATATTGTGAAATTTATTACAATGTAAAATAATATTTTACTATATTTTAAAATGTAATGTGTTTCTGTGATGGCTAAGCTGAATTTTCAGCAGCATTACTCCAGTCTTCAGTGTCATGTGATCCTTTAGAAATCATTCTAATATGCTGATTTGGTGCTCATGAAACATTATTAATGATTGTTTATTAATGCTGAATTTTGGTGCTGAGTTTTGGTGCTTAATGTTTTTGTGAAAAGACTTTTTGTAAGTTTTTAAGGTCACTTTTGATCAGTTTAATGCATCCTTGCTGAATTTTTATTTTTTTTATAATAAAATAAATAACCAACCATAGACCTTTAGATTAATGTATGTATTTAGAAATGTTTAGCATATAAAATGTAAATTGATTAATTGTGTATTAAACTATTTCCTCAAGCTCGTAAAAAAATGTGTTTTACCAACTAAAGACAGAATGGCACACTGTTCTCATCGTCTACTTTAAAGTGGGAATAGACTTTTGGACTGTTGTTCAGAGCAAAAAGATTTGGGCAGGCCTTCAGATTTGCCTAAAATAATCAAGTGTTTTTATTGTTAACTAACAGTTTTAGAACAGTTTTTTCCCTTTCGAAGTATTTGTTATTTGAAATGAAGCTGACGTAAAAAAATATTAAATGTTTCTGGCAATTGAAATAAGAAAATAAATCTAAAACTAGAAACATAAATATTTACAAGAATAAAAACTAAAACACTAGGTGACAAAAGCACTCATCAAAATTAGTCAAACTAAAATTAAAGTGAAGACTGACAATATCTATAATAGTATATATAATAAATATTTACAAGAATAAAAACTAAAACACTAGGTGACAAAAGCACTCATCAAAATTAGTAAAACTAAAATTAAAATGAAGACTGACAATATCTATAATAGTATATATAATAGTATATAAAGAAAACTAACTAATAATATGGTCTAAAATGAAAAATAAATTGTTTGCATATTTATGTTGAGTGATCTTTTCTTTCCTTCAATATAGTGAACTTGCTATGCTGCTGTCCATGGCTCAGAGTAACCCTGCACTGTTCCAGATGATTTCAGACAGGAAGACAGTCGCCAGGCAGCTGGAAAGGCTCTCAAGATTGAAGGAGTTGATGGACACCACTACAGAACAACTAAGGGCCAAGCAGACTGAAGACTGGTCCCGCTGGATACAGAAATACAGGTACAGAAAGGAAGCTTTGAATTCTTCTGATGTGATGCATTAATTTCCAGTTGACAATTAAATATATATATATATATATATATTGTAAAGCAATGTTTTTTCAAGACCTTAAGAGGACTTGAAGAAGTATCGAATTCTTCAAAGTATTGAATAAGTATTTTTCCCTGCTACAATGTGCTTTTGCACTTATTGTCTCTCCAATTCCCAAGGCAGCGGCTTGCTTGTGAGTGTGAATCAGGGCTTGATATGAAAGAACTGCAGGAGGAGAGAGTACGCGTGATGAACAACAACAACCCGTATGTGGTTCTCAGAAACTACATCGCCCAGAATGCAGTAGAGGCAGCTGAAAATGATGACTTCTCAGAGGTGGGCCCTTACAAGCTTTGTTTTAGTTTTACTCTTTATTAAGAGACATGCACTATTGTTTTTCTTTTTTCTTTTTTTTTTATAAAATGAATGCTTTCATTCAGTAAGGACATTCAATTGATCAAAAGTGACATTTTAGGAATTTTACATTTGTTATAAACGATTTTTTTAAATAAATTGTTATTTTATATATCTGTTCATCTAATAAAAATGAAAAAAAAAAAAAACACACAAAGCACAACTTTTCAGAAAATTAAAGTTCAGCATTTTTTAATAAAACAATCATGTGACACTGAAGACTGGATTAATGACTGCTGAAAATTGCATTTTAACATGCGTGATCCCTGGACCATAAAACCAGTCTTAAAATGAAAATTATGTCATTAATGACTCACCCTCAGGTCGTTCCAAACCCGTGAGACCTCCGTTCATCTTAGGAAAACAGTTTAAGATATTTTAGATTTAGTCTGAGAGCTCTGTCCCTCCATTGAAACTGTGTGTACGGTCTACTGTCCATGTCCAGGGTCTGTTGTGAGCGCGTTCACAACGCTGCAGTGACGCTGCTGATGTGTTATCTTTGTTATTGTGGGCACCAGAAAACACGCCAGCGGGGTTGTACATCAACTGTTTCAGCAGTTGCACTCACAACAGACACGGAAGAGAAAACAATGCTGAATAAAGTCTTAGTTTTTGCTATTTTTGAACAAAAATTTATTTTTGATGCTTCAACAAATTCTAACTGACCCTCTTATGTCACATTGGACTACTTTGATGATGTTTTTATAACCTTTCTGGACATGGACAATATACCGTACATACATTTTCAATGGAGGGACAGAAAGCTCTCTGACTAAATCTAAAATATCTTAAACTGTGTTCTGAAGATGAATGGAGGTCTCATGTGATTGGGACGACATGCGGATGAGTTATTAATGACAATTTTAATATTTGTGTGAACTAACCCTTTAAGTCACTGGGGAATATTTTTAGCAAAAGCCTAAAAAACATTGTATGGTTTAAAATGATAGATTTTTCTTTTATGCCAAAAATCATGAGGATATTAATTAAAGATCATGTTCCATGAAGATATTTTGTAAATTTCCTACCATAAATATCTAAAAAAAACTTTTTGATTAGTAATATGCATTGCTAAGAATTCATTTGGACAGTTTTTAAGGTTATTTTCTAAGTATTTATTTTTTTATTTTTTTATTCAGCTTTCTGCTGATGTATAAATCTCAATTTCGAAAAATTGACACTTAAGACTGGTTTTGTGGTCCAGGGTCACATATATCAAAATCGTTTAAACATTTGCTATAAATTGTAATATTTCACAATATTATCAAGAGACTTCAAAAACACACAAAAAAAGGTTATAAATATTATGGTGTCTTTTAAGTTAATGTTTTTTATTTGTGATTTTTATAATTTCTCAATTTATGTTATTGTATGGAATAAATTGCATAAAGTCTTAAAAATCTGCATTTAAATTTTTTCTCAAATTCATTAGGTCCAGAGAGTTCTGAAAGTGTTGGAAAAGCCGTTCTCCGTGCAGGAAGGTCTTGAAAAACCAGGCTGGGTGGGAAGAGGAGGAGCGGTGGATTCAGTAGAAAGAGATGAGACTGGAGAAGAAGGGAATACTTCAGGAGCAGAGGCTCGAGTGCTCGTCCCATATGACAGCAAGCCCCCCGTGTGGGCCAATGAGATCTGTGTCACCTGATCATCATAAAACCTTCATGACAACTAACCTGCTCATTTAAGCAGAATCATCCTGCAGAAACTGTTGAGGTGTCATTGAAGGTATTAAAAGAGGTATTAAACTCCTGTCTACCAGTTAAAAACATGCAGTAAGATAATGTGTAGGGGGCTAAATGATAATTCAGCACATTTATCTCTGTATATTTGACTGGTTGCAAATGATGACTTAGACCCCCAGTCTAACCATGACAGGTCTGAGTCTGAAAGATAGAAGTTATTATGCCTTTACTTTAGATTTGAAGTGAAACGCACAAGCCATTGAGCAACCAAGTTCCAAAGCTTAAACGCACAAACAGATGTAATCACTTACTTAAAGGGTCTCGTTTTAAATAATGTAGTTATATATGAATGTAGCACTGATTTATTGATTAAGTACTTTAGAAGTGTACCTTTTACATTTTAATTTTGGAGCCAACAGAGGTAGCACTGTATTTTCATATGATCTGTCTATTCCTGAAATGCCATTTTGATTTTGTTCAAAATATAATTAAAAGAATTTTCATGTCTTTAAGAATAGATTTTCAACAACTGTGAAGAAATTCTCAGACATTATGTAATTTTTATGAACTTCCCTTACGAATATGCAATATTTCTAAGATAAAGTACTCATTTAATAAACATAACAAATAGCAGCTATGTGTTCTAATTTTGTAAACCACAATTATTTCTGTGAAGATGATTTTTTACAGTTGTAAAAGACATTTGGGTGAGAGTGTATGGGAAAGCTGCTGCTTTTATTTTCATTTAGGCTGGAATGTCTGTCTGTGCCTGGGGCCCAGTACTTAGGTAACATGTTAACACAGGTTCAGATATGCTCCTAAATATAATAAGGCAGATTTCAACAGTGTCAATTACATTGAACTCCTAAAACCCTCGTTTTAATGTTTTTCAAAGCTGTGTAATAACAAACATGCATCAGTTCACACATTCACTGAAGGATGATCATGTTCTTGGTTATTTTGTCTCAGTGAGGCAACTCATGTATGGAAAGCTGTTTTGACATTTATTCCATTAAACCAACTGGCATATATTTTATGACGCATCCTTTTTTTAATTACTAGTAAGTAATTTAATAATGATTAGAAGACATTTTCAATTTCGCTAACATTAATTTGAATACTAAGTATTTATTCTGTTAGCATCTAGAATGTAGTATTACATATTAATTACATAATAATAATAATAATAATTACTACTAGTTGTCACTAGTAATTATCTCATTTTTACTTCTTTGGGAATCTGTGTTCAGATATCAGCTGTTAATTTCAGAGAGAGTGTTTACATAGCAGCATTTTCAACACAAAAAAAAAAAAATGCAGCACATCTCTTTAAATACTGCATCTTAAATAGAAGCAATTTGGCCCATATTTTACAGAGGCCAACACATATTTCAATAAAATAAGTATTTTGCTCAGTTTATAATACTAATAACAATTATAATTAAATCAATTTCATAAGAAGTATAAAGGGCCGTTCACACCAAGAATGATAACTATAAAAATAACGATACTAGCGTCCACACCAGCGAACGATATTGTCTGTGTATTCTAAGCGGATGTGCGTCTGCTGCTTTAAATTCTCGAGCTCATTACAGGAGGATTGATTATGATTGGTTGGCAATGTTTTTATCGTTCATCAGAAAAAAAAATCGTTCGGAAAGTGATTCAAACGATTTTGTTTCTCTTTGCCTTTATCGTTATAGTTTTGGTGTGGACTCCGCTATTCTTTAATATTGAGAACGATATTTAGAACTCTATCTTTATCGTTATCTTTATGGTTATTGTGCTTGGTGTGAACGGACCTTAAGAAGAGTTAATTTGTGGGAGGTTTTGGTGTCTTTGTTTCCATAGTGACAGAGTCTCCAGAGGGAGTGCCATTAAGCCTTTTCACACAAGCACAGCATGTGCTTAACCTGCACGGTTTAAAACATTAGAGATCACATCTTCCCTTTGAACACAAGGCTCTCACAAGATGAACTGTAGGGCTGAATGGGAAAGTTATCAACGAATCTGCTCAGTAACTAATGATGAACGCACAATTTGCTGAGAAGCTTGCTTACGGTGGACTTAAAGGACAGTTCATCCAAAAGTTAAAATTGTCATAATTTATACACCCAGAAGTTGTTGCAAACCTATAATAATTTATTTCTTCTGTTGAACAGAAAAGAAGATACTTTAAATAATGTGGGTAACCAAACAGTTTCTGGTCCCCATTGACTCTACAACCATCAGCTGTTTAGTTGAGACAGGTTCTTCAAAGTATCTTCTTTTATGTTCAACAGAAGAAAGAACTTTATGCAGGTTTAGAACAACCTGGGTAAATTATGACTAATTACATTTTTGTATGAACCACACCTTTAAAGTGACAGATCCATGATTAATTGCTTCTAAAGGTATAGGCCTAATGTTTTATTAAAATCAGAGCTTGGTAGAAATTATTATATTATTAATTAATATAATTAATGTTAGACCCTATTAATTTATCATTGATATTAGTCAAATATATATAAACAAATAATCATATATGTCATACAATTTGGCATTTTAAAAAGTAAAACAAAATGCTAAATTGTTTAGATTAAAATTGGACAAATGATTACATAATGTAGTCCTAATTCAAGCAAATAAAAAAATATATATATTAAAAATGATGAGATTAAATCAAGGTAACAGCTGCAAAACTGTAAATAATAATAATAATAATAATTATAATCAAATTTAAAATAACAATATTAATGCGTTCTGCTGCAAGTTTACATACTTGAGCATGTTTTTTTACGATTTATTGTTGAGCTATGAGTTCCTTACTGATTATTTGTGTCCTTGTCCCTTATTTTGCCACCGAAAGTGAACCCTATTATCTTAGAATATTAGTAAAACTGTGAAATATACTGGTCGCTATTTGGTTACTTACTAATTTATTTTTTAAAGTATTGGTAATATTAAAATGGATGTAACTTTGGTTTACACACAACAGCTTTATGTCAAAACTGCTTGCCATACACACGGCCACGCCGGAGAGGGAGCGGTTACGCGGACACGCACGGTCTATGAACGCGCACAGGTAGAGTTCTATAAACAAGAGTTCAGGTTAACCTGGAAATCACAGTCGCGGTACTCGAGGAAGCAGATTTAAAGCGGCATTCACCAATATGTCTGACCTATCAAGACCTGGGTATTATCGCCAGGACGTGAATAAAACAATTTGGGAGGTACCGGAGAGATACAGAGATCTGAAACAGGTGGGGACCGGGGCATATGGTACAGTATGGTGAGTGTACTCTCATTTTCTGTATTTCCTGGAAAAATCGCTTTATATTTCAGAAACACTTCACTCTAGCAGATCCATGTATCTGGCGTCTATTCAAAACAAACGATGTGGAGAGCTAGTTAAGCGCTTGCCATACTAATAGCTTCTTTTGTTGTAAATTCTATTATGAGTTCGAAATTAATGTACATAATAGTTTTTATTTCTTTGCCACCTGTCACCACCCTTGTTAGTGATAAGTTATTTCATTTTTGCTGGTAACAAATTGTATTGCCATTGAATTCTGTGGGAATCTCTGGTTTAGATATTTATTAATTAATTTAGCAATGCTGTAGTTTGTTTTCCAGCTCGCCTCGAACCTGTTGCAGTTTACTTGTAGCTATTTAAATAAATTCTAGTGTCTATTCTAGTTGTCGTAGACACTAGTTTTAACTTGAGGGATAGATTAAATAGACACTAGCCACTACGGAATCAGTATCTAAATAGTAATTTCACTAGTCACTATTTGATTACTTAGTTGTTTTTGTTGTTGTTTTTGAAACATTAAAATTTATAATACTTTGGTTTACATAACAGCTACAGGTGCTTCTCAATAAATTAGAGTGTCGTGGAAAAGTTCATTTATTTCAGTAATTCAACTCAAATTTTGAAACTTGTGTATTAAATAAATTAAATGCACACAGAGTGAAGTAGTTTAAGCCTTTGGTTCTTTTAATTTTGATGATTTTTGCTCACATTTAACAAAAACCCACCAATTCACTTCTCAACAAATTAGAATACTTCATAAGACCAATAAAAAAATGTTAAAAACATTTTTAGTGAACGTCGCGCCTCTGGAAAGTATGTTCATTTGCTGTACATGTACTCAATACTTGGCAGGGGCTCCTTTTGCTTTAATTACTGCTTCAATTCGGAATGGCATGCTGGTGATCAGTCTGCGGCACTTCTGAGGTGGTATGGAAAGCCCACGTATTGACCCAAGCCTCAGTCCATTCCTTGTTATTGAATTGATTTTGCTTGATAACGTTATTGAAGCTGTGGTTCTCTCAGCTGGTAGTCCATCTTTT